>NC_057804.1:91602108-91609343 GCF_018294505.1 Triticum aestivum
GGGGTGGCCGGAGTCAGTGGCTACGGCGAACGGCGGCGACGGTGGTGTTCGGCCGAGAGCAAGAGAGAGCGAGGGAGAAACGGGGGAGAGTGAGCGAGAGCAGGGGGGATCGGGACGGCTGCGGGCGTCGTCCACGCGGCCAGGGGGGGCGTCGGCAAGCAGGAGGTGGCCGCGCGGCCGCGCGCGCGCGAGCACGCAGCAGCTTCGGGGCGTGGGGAGGAAGACGACGGGGAGCTACAGTGCTGGGCTGGGCCGGCCAGCTGGCTGGGCTGAACAGGGAGGAGCCCAGGTAAGCTTCTCCCTTTTAGTTTTTTTCTGTTTTCTGTTTTATTTAATATAACTGCAACTTTGTTGAGTTAAATAAAATACCTAGGCAACTCCAAAAATCACCAAACTACTCCTGGTCCATAGTTGGAATATTTCCAACATGAAACATTTCAGTTTGGAGATATTTGAGCATTTAAATATTTTATATTATTTCAAATGCCCAAATTCAAATATCTATGATTTAATTCAAAGACCCTATGATGGCCTAGAAAAATGTGCACCACTTTTGTCAGAGGTTCTGAACCAAGGCTAAAATGATGGGCATTTTAGAAGGGCATTTCAGGTTCATTGAAAATTTATTTTAGTAACCCTAGTTGGTTTCAGAGGGGACTGGGGGTTCTGTCATCCCCATTTCAAGTTTCTGGTGAAAAAGTAAACATGATGCAACACTCTAATGCATGACTAGCTAGGGTGTGACAACTCACCCCCACTCAAAAGAATCTCGTCCCGAGATTTGGGTTCCTCCGAGAAGAAGGCAGGATATTCAAGTCGAAGACGATCCTCCCTTTCCCAAGTTGCTTCATCTTCAGAATGATGCGACCATTGAACCTTGAGAAACTTGATATTATGACGTCGCGTGGTACGTTCGGCTTGATCGAGGATACGAATGGGGTACTCTCGATATGTAAGATTATCTTGGAGATCAAGCGTTTCGTGGTCCACTTCACGGATAGGATCCGAGAAGCAACGCCTGAGTTGAGAAACGTGGAAGACATCGTGAACTCTGGAGAGGTGCGGAGGTTGTTCCAATTGGTAGGCAACTTCTCCTCGTTTGGCAAGAATGCGAAAAGGTCCAATGTAACGAGGAGCCAATTTGCCTTTGATACCGAAGCGATGGGTTCCCTTCAGAGGGGTGACCCAAAGATAAGCCTTCTCGTCAACCTCGAAAGTCATAGCCTTATGTTTTCGGTCATATTGACTCTTTTGACGGGATTGGGCTGTTTTCAACTTTTCACGAACGATACGAACTTGTTCTTCTGCTTCCTGAATCATATCCGGGCCAAAGAATTGTCTTTCCCCGGTCTCTGACCAGTTAAGGGGTGTTCGACATCGTCGTCCATAGAGAACTTCAAAAGGGGCTTTACCCAAGCTAGATTGATAGCTGTTGTTGTAAGCGAATTCGGCAAATGGAAGGCACTTCTCCCAGTCCATTCCGAAAGAGATAACAGAGGCTCGAAGCATGTCTTCTAGAATTTGGTTGACGCGTTCCACTTGACCACTTGACTGAGGGTGGAAAGCGGTGCTAAAGAAGAGACGAGTTCCCATAGCGTTTTGGAAACTTTCCCAAAATCGAGAGGTGAAAAGACTTCCTCGATCCGAATTGATTTCCAAAGGAACACCATGGAGGGACACTATCCGGGAGATGTATAAGTCTGCCAGTTGACTAGCGGTTATACTCTCACGAACAGGTAAGAAATGAGCTACCTTGGAAAGACGATCGACCACGACGAAAATAGCATTATTCCCTCTTTTGGTCCGGGGAAAACCGGTAATGAAATCCATACCAATCTTATCCCATTTCCATTCAGGAATAGCTAAGGGTTGAAGGGTGCCAGCAGGCCGTTGATGCTCTGCTTTTACACGACGACAGACGTCGCAATTGGCAATATATTGAGCAATTTCTCTCTTCATTCTAGTCCACCAGAACCTCTGGCGTAGGTCCTGATACATTTTAGTACTACCGGGATGAATGGTGAGAGGAGATTCATGAGCTTCCTTAAGGATCAATCGCCTCAGGTTGCGCACCTTGGGAACCACTAGTCGATCCCCGAAGTATACGACTCCTTGATCATTAACGGAGAAACAATTCGCAACTCCTTTCTGAATGTTCCTCTTGATGCGGGAGATTCCCGGATCTACCTTCTGTGCTTTGATAATTTGATCCGTAAGGGTAGGTTTTGCCACCAAGGTGGAGAGAAAACCTTGAGGTACAATGTGAAGGTTAAGCTTCCGAAATTCCTCATGGAGAAGCGGTTGACTTTGTTGTAACATCAGGTTGTTACAATAAGATTTACGACTTAGCGCATCAGCCATGACGTTGGCTTTCCCTGGGGTATAGGTTATTCCTAGGTCGAAGTCAGTGATCAATTCAACCCAACGTCTTTGTCTGAGATTCAAATCCGGCTGGGTGAAAATGTACTTCAGACTTTGGTGATCAGTGAATATTTCGCAACGATTACCGAGGAGGTAATGTCGCCAGGTCTTAAGTGCATAGACTACGGCTGCAAGTTCTAGATCATGAGTAGGATAATTCTCCTCATGTGGGTGCAATTGCCGTGAAGCGTAAGCAATTACGTGTCGATCTTGCATGAGAATGCAACCTAGTCCTTGTCGCGAGGCGTCGCAGTAGATAACAAAGTCTTTGGAGAAGTCTGGCGGTACCAGTACAGGAGCAGAAGTCAGGCGTCTTTTCAGTTCCTGAAAACTGTGCTCACATTGTGGAGTCCATTCGAACTTCTTATCTTTCTTGAGGAGTTCGGTTAGAGGTTTAGCAACTTTGGAGAAGTTCTCGACAAAGCGACGGCAATAGCTCGCTAAGCCTAGAAAACTCCGAACTTGCTTGACCGATTCGGGTGGAGTCCAGTCAAGGACGGCTTGAACTCGCTCAGGGTTAACCGCAATACCTTTACCAGATATTACATGACCCAGATAGGTCACTTCTGGCAACCAGAATTCACATTTAGAAAATTTGGCATAAAGGCGATGCTCTCGAAGTTTCTGCAACACTAGTCTTAGATGTTCGGCATGTTCTTCCTCGTTCTTGGAGTATATGAGTATATCATCGAGATAAACTACGACGAATTTATCCAAATACTCCATGAAGATTGAGTTCATTAACCGAGAAAAGGTGGCTGGAGCGTTGGTTAAACCGAAGGACATGACGGTGTACTCGTATTGGCCATAACGAGTAACAAAGGCCGTTTTAGGAATGTCCCCGTTTCTGATTTTGATTTGATGGTAGCCCAACCTCAAATCCATCTTGGAGAAGACCGAGGATCCAGCGAGCTGATCATACAGATCGTTGATCCTGGGAAGCGGGTATTTGTTCTTGATTGTGACCAAATTGACAGGTCGGTAATCTACAACCATCCGGTCCGTACCATCCTTCTTCTTGACGAATAGGACGGGGCAAGCCCACGGAGATGAACTGGGACGGATGAAACCCTTTTTCAAGGACTCATCGAGTTGTTTCTTAAGCTCGGCTAGTTCTAGGGGTGCCATCTTATAAGGCCTTCTAGCAATTGGAACGGTTCCGGGGATGAGGTCTATTACGAACTCAACATCCCTGTCAGGTGGAACACCTGGCAATTCCTCTGGAAAGACATCCGGAAAATCACGGACTACCGGAACGTCCTCAAGGTCTGGCAAAGGGCTGGCGTTAAGAGAATATAACTGCCGCTTGGCTATTCGGGTCAAAACATTGACTATCTTCCCCGAAGGATGGGTGAGTTGAACGGTCCTAGAGAAGCAATCAATTTTGGCTTGATGAGCTGACATCCAGTCCATACCCAAAATGATATTAATATCTGAAGATTTAAGGGCTATCAAAGATGCGAGAAAAACAAGTCTGTCGACTTGGATTTCATTTCCATAACTTACCCTAGAGGTCTGCCATCTAGACCCAGGGGTAGAGATTTCCATAGTGGACGGCAGATCACAGAATGCAACGTTATGCAAACGAGCATAATTTTCAGATATAAAGGAATGAGAGGCTCCTGTATCGAAAAGAACAGATGCCGGGTGGCAATTAACAAGAAGCGTACCGAGAACGACGTTGGGATCCTCTTGAGCTTCTTCGGCAGAGACACAGTTGACATGGCCACGTGAAGCGGTGACCGGTTTAGCATGAAACACTTTTCCTGTCGGCTTGCCACGGCCAACAGCTTTAGCAGATTGATTGGGGTTGGTCTGGGGACACTCACGCATATAATGACCAGATTCCCCACACTTGAAACAAGTCACGGAACTGGTACGTGGAGGAGCATTATTAGATGGACCCCCATAGGGCTTGGCTGGTGCAGACTGTTGAACAGGGCGAGGCGCCTGGAAAGATGGCCTCGGTGTGAACCTGGGTGGCAGGGCGGTATTGGGTACCCACACGCGGCGCTTCTGAGGACCAGCACCGGATGATGAACCCATATCACGTCCATGCTTGCGTGTTGCGTCATAATCAGTCTGACCAGTTTCAGCACTGATGGCTTTGTTGACAAGTTTCGAAAAAGATGTGCACTCATGCAGACGGAGGTCGCGACGAAGCTCAGGACTAAGGCCCTTACGGAACCTTGCTTGCTTCTTGGCGTCAGTAGAAACTTCCTCGGTTGCATATCGTGCAAGATTACCAAACTCCCTGCTATAGACATCCACAGAAAGTCGGCCTTGGGTGAAATTGCAAAATTCTTCACGCTTACGGTCCATGAGACCCTCCGGAATGTGATGTTCACGGAAAGCCTCGCTGAATTCAGCCCAAGTTGTGACATGGCCCGCTGGGCGCATAGCTCCATAATTCTCCCACCATAGACTGGCGGGGCCTTCAAGATGATATGCGGCAAAGGTGACCTTGTCAGCCTCCGCTACCAGCGCGGAACGCAGCTTGTGAGAAATACTGCGAAGCCAGTCATCAGCGTCGAGAGGCTCGACGGAGTGGTGGAACGTGGGTGGATGCAATTTGATAAAATCGCTGAGTGACACCACGTTAGCCCTCTGATGGTGTGCTGTATTCTGTTCAATATGCTCCAACAAACGGTTTGTCTCCCGCTTGTTTCTCTCAGCTTCCATCATCACCTCTGCTAGTGAAGGAGGATGAGGCAGATTTTCATTCCTGGCTTCACTGCCTTCGGCCTGCTCTTGAGAAGCAGGGTTGGCGCGCGTGTTGACCATCCTAGGTAAACAAGCCAATGATTTAGTCAGAATGATAAAATTCCGACATAGGATACATAATGCAAGGAATAACTCGGAATGCAAGATGATCATCCGTATGACATGGTAGATACAGAAACTGCTTCTTTATTCCATCGTCATACACACCATACAAGGTTTAGTACAAGACCAAACAAAGTATTATTACGGTGAAAAGGGATTACATCTCATCGGAGGCATTCCAAACTCCTATACATTATTTTTCTACAACTCCGGAAGAGTACAAACTAGGTCATATCCCACGAGTCACGCGGGACGACAGACGACACAGCTAGTGCGAACTAGTGATACTGCTACTAACTCAGACCGATCCGTAATATTCCTCGTAGAAGTCTCCTCCATAGCCCGGAAGTTCAACATGATCATCCGGAAACAGACGGTCTCGCGGAGCTTGTGGACCATAGGGGCTAGGATGAGGCCTTGGACCAGCAAACGGTGGCCTGCGGGGACCGCGAGGTGGGGTGATGCCTCCTACATCACGCCAAACCATCACGTCTGGCAGAGCAGATCTCACAGGATAGAGATCGTGCATGTCTGAATATCCAGCTTGCACTGCCGGTGCGAACCGGGTCAAAGTGGCCCAGTGGTCAGCACGGGTATTGAAGAGCTCTAACCTTAAGGCCCGATTTTCACGGTCCTTATCCTCGAGCATCTCAGCAGTGGTGCGAGTCCGTGAATCCTCCTGAGTGGAGTCAGCATATATAGCCTGAAAATATCCTTGTGCTCCCGGAAGTGATCCTGGCATATACCGGAAGTCAGAGTCCCGAAATAACCCAAATCTGACTCGCATAATGGTCATCATAGAGTAGGCGGCATCCTGCACAGCCATCTCGATAGTAACCCCGAGTCCATAGGAGCAGTGATGAGGCTCAGTGGATCCAGGATAAGAAGGAAATATCCTGACAGTGCAGAGATACTGGCTTTGATTAAAATCTCGGAATTGCTCTTCGACCGTGTACTCAGGATACCAGCGGTATCCAGCCTCAGTCATTACCCTGACCAACTTAGCAGTATGGCCGGGTACATCTAGGCATCGAGTCAGGCGAACCACTTGATTGAGGTCGCGAGTGGCCATCTGAAAGCACAATTATAATGCAAAGGCATTAGAATTTCTAGCAAAATTTCGGCAGCATAACAGCTGTAAATGCTCAAAAAGGATATTGAGACATTTGACAAAGGATTTCGTACACGCTCAACATCATCATATCAAGTCTTGAAACCATTCTTACAACATAATGTGGTAGTAGAACTGGACTAGGCTTGTAACCATCAAACTTATAAGGTACTACTGATTAGTAACACGTGATCCTGATAGAGAGAACAGATCCTAATTCCTTAACCCCCGGTGGAAGAATGGACTGACTCAGATCAGAATGTCACAAGATATAAGGAGTAAAAAGAGCCTTACGTTCCAACCCACAAACAATTCCCCTACATATAACTAAAGAATTTCTAGACTCAACATCGACCAGTTTGGCTTGGAGAACCTACAGGCAGTCCGGCTCTGATGCCAACGCTGTCAAGACCCCGACTCGATGTCACATCGATCTAGCTGGTAACACCTCATATCACTTTGCGGCCTCACGCACGGTATCCCCACGGGTGTCGTCTTACCCTTTTCCCGGGACCGTTTGCGCCTTTTGGCTCACGTATATGATAGTGTCGCTAGCATCCATATGATAAAGAGCCCGGGCTGACATGACTAGTCGTAAACCCAAAGTGGCACAGACTTACAGGGACAGGCATCCATGACCCAGCTTCGAACGTGTCGGTCATCAGCAAGTGGGTCCGGGCTGTAGCACTGGGCTAGCAGGACTCCGGTAAACCGGGCTGTAGCGGGCTAACAGGACTCCGGTACTCAAAGCGTGACATTTCCCCGAAGGGACAGACACAGGAACGAAGAAGGACACATGCCGGCCAGCCTAAGTGTTCCAGAGCAGTAGCAAGCTACCATGGCTCAGCGGTAACACTAGGAGACATTTCCCGGTAAG